>NC_136464.1:33698369-33729096 GCF_902686455.1 Sciurus vulgaris | reverse complement strand
AAACAAAAACTGAATAAACAAACCATAGATCTCAATAACACAATCAATAATTTAGACTTAACAAACATATATAGAATATACCATCCAACAAAGAACGAATACACTTTCTTCTCAGCAGCACATGGATCCTTCTCTAAAATAGACCATATTTTATGCCACAAAGCTACTGTTATCATATACAAGAAGATAGAGATACTACCTTGTATTTTATCAGATCATAATGGATTGAAATTAGAAATAAATGACAGAGTAAAAAACAGAAACTACTCCAACACCTGGAGATTAAATAATATTCTATTGTATGATGAATTGATAACAGAAGATATCAGGAAGGAAATGAAAAAATCCTTAGAGGTAAATGAGAACAAAGAAACAACATATCAAAATCTTTGGGACACTAAGAAAGCAGTTCTTAGAGGAAAATTTATTTCATGGAGTGCATTCAATAGAAGATGAAAAAATCATCAAACGACCTAACACTATGGTTCAAAACCCCAGAAAAAGAAGAACAGAGCAACACCAAATTAGTAGAAGACAGGAAATAGTTAAAATCAGAGCTGAAATCAATGAAATTGAAACTAAAGAAACAATAAAAAAATTGAGAAAATAAATAGTTGGTTCTTTGAAAAAATAAACAAAATAGCCACACTAACAAAGAGAAGGAGAGAGAAAACTCAAATTACTAAAATTCGGAATTAACAAGGAAGTATCACAACAGACACGAGTGAAATACAAAACATAATTAGAAGCTATTTTGAAAATCTATTCTTCAACAAAATAGAAAATCGAAAACATCAACATGTTTCTAGAGACATATGAATCACCTAAACTGAAACAGGAGGACATACACAATTTAAATAGACCAATTTCAAGTAATGAAATAGAAGATTTCATCAAAAGCCTACCAACAAAGAAAAGTATGGGACCAGATGGTTTCACATTCGAGTTCTACAAAACCTTCAAGAAGAGTTCATTCCAATACTTCTCAAAGTATTCCATGAAATTGAAGAGGAGGGAAACCTCCCAAAATCATTGTATGAAGCCAATATCACCCTGATACCTAAACCAGATAGAGACAGATCGAGAAAAGAAAATTTCAGACCAATATTCTTAATGAACATTGATGCAAAAATACTGAAGAAAATTTTAGCAAATCGCATACAAAAATATATTAAAAAGATCATGCACCACGATCAAGTGTGTTTTATCACAGTGATGCAAGGTTGGTTCAACATCTGGAAATCAATAAATATAATTCACTTTAGCAATGGACTTAGAGTCAAGAATCACATGATTATTTTGATAGATGGAGAAAAAGCATTTGATAAAATACAGCATTCCTTCGTGCTCAAAACACTAGAAAAAATAGGGACAGTGGGAACATTCCTTAACATTGTAAAGGCCATCTATGCTAAGCCCATGGCTAATATCATTCTAAATGGTGAAAAACTGAAAGCATTCCCCCTAAAAACTGGAACAAGGCAGGGATGCCCTCTTTCACCACTTCCATTCAACACTGTCTTTGAAACACTAGCCAGAGCAATTAGACGCACCAAGGATATTGAAGGTACATGAATAGGAAAAGAAAAACTCAAACTATCCCTATTTGCTGATGACATGATTATATATTTAGAGGAACCAGAAAATTCCACCAGAACACTTTTAGAACTCATAAATGAATTCAATAAAGTAGAAGGATATAAGATCCATGCTCATAAATCTAATGCAGTTTTATACATAAGTGATGAATCTTCAGAAAGAGAAGTTAGGAAAACTACCCCATTCACAATAGCCTCGAGAAAAATAAAATACTTGGGAATCAATCTAACAAAAGAGGTGGAAGTACTCTTCAATGAGAACTACAGAACACTAAAGAAAGAAATTAAAGAAAACCTTAGAAGATGGAAAGATCTCCCATGTTCTTGGATAGGCAGAATTAATATTGTCAAAATGGTCATACTACCAAAAGTGCTATACAGATTCAATGCAATTCCAGTTAAAATCCCAATGATGTGCCTCATAGAAAATGAGTAAGAAATCATGAAATTCATCTGGAAGTATAAGAAACCCAGAATAGCTAAAGTAATCCTTAGCAGGAAGAGTGAAGCAGAGGGTATCACAATAGCAGAACTTCAACAAAGCAATAGTAACAAAAACAGCATGGTAATGGTACAAAAATAGACAGGTAGATCAATGGTACAGAATAGAGGACACGGACACAAACCCAAATAAATACAATTTTCTCATACTAGATAAAGGTGCCAAAAATATGCAATGGAGAAAAGAGAGCCTCTTCAACAACATGTATTTCCAGTGCTGGGAAAACTGGAAATATATATGCAGCAGAATGAAAATAAACCCTATCTCTCACCCTGCACAAAAATCAATTCAAAGTGATCTAGGACCATGGAATCAGACCAGAGACCCTGCACTTTATAGAAGAAAAATGCATCCAAATCTTCAACATGTCATCTTAGGATCAGACTTCCTTAACAGGACTCCCACCACACAAGAACGAAAAGCAAGAATCAATAACTGGGATACATTCAAACCAAAAAGCTTTCTCTCAGCAAAGGAAACTATCAGTAATGTGAAGAGAGAGCCTACAGAGTGGGAGAAAATTTTTGCCACTCATACTTCAGATGGAGTACTAATTTCCAGAATGTATAAAAACTCAAAAAACTCTACACCAAGAATACAAATAACCCAATCAATAAATGGGCTAAGGAAATGAACAAACATTTCATAGAAGAAGATGTACAAGCAATCAACAGATATATGAAAAAATGTTCAACATCTCTAGTAATAAAAGAAATGCAAATCAAAACTACCCTAAGATTCCATCTCACCCCAATTAGAATGGCGATTACCAAGAATACAAGCAACAACAGGTGTTGGCGAGGATGTGGGAAAAAAGGTACACTCATACATTTCTGGTGGGGCTGCAAATTAGTGCAGCCACTCTGAAAAGTAATGTGGAGATTCCTGAGAAAACTTGGAATGGAACCACCATTTGACCCAGCTATCCCACTCTTTGGCTATACCCAAAGGACTTAAAATTGGCATACTACAGAGATACAACCACATCAATGGCATACTACAGAGATACAGCCACATCAATGTTCATTGCTGCTCAATTCACAATAGCCAGATTGTGGAACCAACCTAGATATCCTTCAATTGATGAAAGGATAAAGAAATACACACACACACACACACACACACACACACACATAATGGAATATTACTCTGCTATAAAGAATAATAAGATGATGGCATTTGCAGACAAATGGATGAAATTGGAGAATATCATGTTAAGTGAGATAAGCCAATCTCAAAAATCCAAAGGGCAATTGATCTCACTGATAAACAGGTTATGACACACAACGGGGCATGGGACGCGGACAAGAATGGAGGAAGGAGGGACTATATAGAGGGAAAAGAGGGGTGGGAGGGTTGGGGAAGGAAAAATGACACAATGAATCAAACACCATTACCATATGTAAATGTATGATTACACAAATTGTATGCCTCTACTTCATATACAAGGTGAGAAACAAGATGTGTCCCATTTGTTTACAATAAAATAGCTTCTGGAACCATTATTTTGATATATGATTTGCTCTTAAAATGCCATTGTATGAGTGGTTACCCTCTTCTTTCAATGGAGTACCAATGATTGAATTAAAGTTTTTAAATGCTAATTGGATCTGTAGAAGCTAAGTCGTGGACTTACTACTGAGACACAACTATTCACAAAGGACCCTCACATATAACAGGAAGAGGAATCCATTCCTGCAGATGCACCAAACAAGACCTCAGGTAACATGAGCAAACAGGCCAACAAGACATCTACCAAAATATATAGCTTAAATGAACCCACAGATTTAGAGGCAGATGAAGTGCCAATTAAAATCTTTAATGGTTAAAATGATCAGTGAAACCAATGGTGGTCTGAAGAATGAAAGAGGAGAGAAAACAGAAGAAGTTAAATAGCATTTCAAAGCAGAGGTAAAGATTTTGTAAAAAGGATATACAGAAATTCTGAAAATGAAAGATTAAGTAAATTAGATAAATATTCAGTTGGAAGTCTAACCATAAATTAGACCACATAGAAGGCAGAATTTCAAGAATTCAAGAGAAGGTGTATGAATTTTAAAATGCGGTCTGCAATAATGAAAAGAAAGGAGAAATCATGAACACAATATAAAAAAAATCTGGGACAATTTTAAGAGACCAAACCTAGGAATCACTGGAATTAAAGAGGAATCTGAGATAAAAGCTAAAGTCGTGAATAACCTCTTCAGTCAAATATTTCAGAGAAAACCCATATCTATGGATTGAGAGAGCTCCTGCTAAGGAGACATTAGGAACCCAAAATAAACAAGATCAGAAAAGAACCTCTCCAGGTCACATCATACTTTAACACTATATACAGAAAAAATAATTTAAAGTCTCAGGAAATACTCTTAGGTCATATTTAGAGGTATTCCATGCAGAATTTCTTTTGATTTCTTAACTAAGACTCTAAAAAATTGGAGGAATTGAAATGATGTATTCAAACCTTGAAAGAATATAATTGCCAATTAAGATTACCATATCATGCAAATCCATCCTTCAGAATTGAAAAGAAATTTAAAAACAACTTTCCAGATGAGTAGAAACTAAAAGAATTCGTGGCTACTAAGTCATCACTAAAAAATAAACAAAACAACAACAATAAAACAAAAGAAATGTTATATACAGAAGTTAAACACCATCTTCAAAACCAGCAAATAGATGAATCTCATTAAAATCTAGATCAGCAAATGAGAAACAAGAACAAACATTAGAAACAAATCAAATTGAAAGTAACTAATAAATATCTATAATAACGGATATGGTACACTTATGAGGTGCCCTTCCAAAAGGTCATGTGTGAGAAAGTGCAAGAATTCTCAGAGGTAAAATGACTACATTATGAGAGGTGTTGCCTTGTCTACAAATCAGTCCATTGATATGGTTTATGTGAGCTGTAACTATTTGCAAGTAGGTTGGGGCTGGATGCAGTAGGTCACTAAGGGGTGTGCCTTTGGGTTTATATTTTGTCCTTGGTGAGTCAAGCTCCCTCTGCTTCCTGATTGCCATGTGCAGAACTGCTTTCCTCCACCATGCCATTCTGCTATGATGTTTTGCTTGACCTCAGGTCCAGAGCTGTGGAGTCAGCAATCTATAGACTGATCCTCTGAAACCATGAGTCAAAAATAAATACTTCCCCCTCCATGTTTTTCTTTTCCGATCTGTGGTTACAATAAAGAAAATGTTGACTAAAAGAGAAATTGGTATTGGAAGTGGGACCATTGATGTGACTAACATTTCTACCTAGTGCAGAAGTGTTTGAATTTGGTTTGATGGGGGAGGAATTTTGAAGTTTAGAGATGCAAACTTCAAAAGCTTTAGAATGTTATCAGTGGAGCTTAATGGGTGACTCTGGTCAGAACACAGACCAGAATGCTACTAGGACTCTGGACAGTTAAGATGGTGCTCCTGAGGATTCAGAGGAGGAGACTCTTGTAAATTGACCTGGAGGACATTTGTATCATGTTCCTGCAAAGAAGCTGTCAACATTGTGCTCATGTCCTGAGACTCCATGTACAAACACAGAAACAACATGTATCCCATTTGTTTACAATAAGAAAAAAAGAATAGAAGTAGCAATAGGGCTTAGTGAGCATGTCTGGATAATAGTACACTCATACAGTGTTCGTGGGATTGCCAATTGGTACAACCATTATGGAAAGCAGTTTGGAGATTCCTCAGAAAACTTGGAATGGAACCTCCATTTGACCTATTTATCCTACTCCTCAGTTTATATGCAAAGGACTTAAAATCAGCATACTACAGTGAGGCTGCCACATCAATGTTTATGGCAGCTGAATTCACAATAGCAAAATTATGGATGCAATATAGATGCCCTTCAATAGATGAATGGATGTAGAAAACATGGTATATATATATACAATGGAATATTACTCAGCTATAAAGAAGAATAAAATTATGGCATTTGCAGGTAAATTGATGGAGTTGGAGAATATCATGGTAAGTGAAATAAGCCAATCCCAAAAAAGCAAAAGCCAAATATTTTCTCTGAGAAGTTGATGATGATTCCAACTGTGGAGGGTGACTGGAGGGGATAATGGAAGAATGGAGGTACATTGGATTGTATAGAGATAAATGAGGGGTGGGAACTGGGTGGGAGGAAGGAAAGATAATGGAAAGAGACAAACATTACCCTAAGTACATGTATGATTACACAAATGGTGTGGTTTTACATCCTCTGCAACCAGAGAAATGAAAAATCATGCTCCACTGTGCAAAATGAATCGAAATACATTCTGCTGTCATATCTAACTAAATAGAACAAATGATAAAAAAAAAAGTAATGGGGGAGGAGGATATCACCTAGTTCATTTTATAAAATCAGTATGCCCTTGATCCTAAACACAGATAAACACATCATAGAATGAAAACTAGTAATCAATAACCCTTATCAATGTAAATGCCAAATTTCTTAATTAAAATATTGGAAAAACAAGTATGAAAACACATTGAGATCATATGTCCAAAAAGACAAATAACAAAATTGTACATGATAATCAAGTTTGTTTCATCCCTGGGATGCAAGGATGGTTCAACTCCTACAAATCAATAAACATAATTCATTATAAAAATATAATCAAGAAACAATAATCACATGATAATCTCAATAGATCGAGAAAAAGCTGTGGCAAAATCTAGCACATATTCATGTTAAAAATGCTGAAGAAAGAAAGGATAGAAAGAAGTTACCTAAGTATGATAAGGGCTACATACAACCACCCCCAAGCCAACATATAGTGAAGGGGAAAAAACTTAAAACATTTTTCTCTACTCTCAGAAGAAAGACAAGAATGTCCATTGTCACTAATTCTATTCAATAAAGCATTTGATACTTTAGTCAGAGAAATATGCAAGAGAAGTAAGTAAATGTGATACAAATGGGAAAGAAAGAAGTCAAATTATCACTTTTTGCAAAAGATATAATTCTGCGTTTCGAAGACCCAAAACAACTTCACCAGAAAACAAGCTCAGAAAAGTATCTGTATATAAGATCAAAATATAAAAATCAATTAGGATGTCAGTCATCAGGAACACAAACAAGAATAAATGAGGAGCTGATACAGAGGAAATAGAACACTTTCACACTGTTGGTGGGATTGTAAGTTAGGATGACTCCTATGGAAATCAGTATGAATTTCAAATACTTGGAATAGAACCACCATATGACCCAGCTATTCCACTCTTCAGAAATTATCCTAAGGAACTAAACAAGGAAAAGGAAGTTGGGTAAATTGCATGAAAATCAATGTGAAATCAGTAGAGTAGAAGAAAGGGTCCAAGGGAGGAGTGAGAGAAAGTGGAAATATGGGAGAATAATTTTAGCTGGATTTCATTGTTATATTTTGTGCATGTATGAATATGTAGCAACAAATCCTACCACTATGTACAGCTATAATCCAGCCATAAAAATATCGGGAAAAAGAAAACAAACAATAATAAATTTTGGAGAGCATTGGAAGTAAAAGGGAACACTTTTACACTCTTGGTAGAATTGTAAATTACTGTAACCACTATGGAAAACACTATGGAGATTCTTCAAAAGAGTAGAAATGGAACCACAAAATGACCAAGGTATCCAACTCCTTGGTATTTATCCAAAAGACTTAAAGCCATCATACACTAGCAACACACACATAACCATTCATAGCAGCACAGTTCCCATTATCAAAGTCATGAAACCCACTAGGTATTATTCAAAAGATGGATGGGTATAGATAATGTAGTATGTATACACAATGAAGTTTTACTCAGTCATAGAAAATGAAATGTCATGTCCAAGGAAACAGAATAAACTGGAGAACTTAATGATAAGTGAGATATCCCAGACTCGGAAAATCAAGGGATAAGGTTAGGGTTAGGGTTATTTTTAGGACAAATGGAAATAAGATCAGGAAAGTAGAGAAAGGGAATGGGGAATGGATAAAGGGAAATAAAGGGCAAATATGAAGGAAAGAAATCACAAATTTGTGCAATGGGAGTATACAAATATATCACAATAAATCCCACTCCTATGCATAATTCTAATGTATCAATGAGAACCTTTTCAAAAAGGAAGTCAGGACAGGAGTAAAAGATGGCTCAAAGATGGTTGAGTAGGAAATTCCAGATATCAATACTTCCAGAGAAACAACTATTGACCTAGTATGAACTGTCTGATTCAAATGTATTGGAACTCTGGAATCTAGTTGAAAACTATAGAATCCAGGGAAACATTTGATAAGGAAAAGTTCTGATAAATCTCAGTGTCTCACATACCAGTTACTATTCCCCATAGAGCAGCACCCCCTGCAGGCAGCTGTGAGGACAGTGGTCTCCATTCCTGTTGCATCTTGTTGGTCTTAGAACGAGCAACAGGGATCATGTGTCACAAAAATCAGTGTTGTATGTTTTGCTCACTTGATCTTGATTGCTGAGGAACCATTACATAGACTTTTCCTTGGATACTTTTCCATTCTCCCATAAACTGAGTACAGCCATTTCAATTTGCATTTTATGACTCCAATTTCATATTTTGTAGCTTGTTTATAATTGTTTCCTTTTCACCTGAGGTGTCAATTTTGTCTTTTCTCTGATAGACTTTGGTATCTATAGAACAGTCTTCATGTATTCTAGCTAATCAGGATTCAACTTTAATTCTTTAATGATAATTCATGCATATTTTGTCTTTTGTTCTAGTTATACATGAAAGTAGAATGCATTTTGATTTACTGTACCCAAATGGAGTACAGATTTTCATTTCTCTGGTTGTACATGATGCAGAGTCACAGCATTGGTGTAAACATACATATACATTGGATAATGATGTTTGTCTCATTACACCATTTCCCCCCTCACCTTCCCTACCCTTCTTTCCCTCTACACAATCCAACATTCCTCCATTCTTTCCTTAACCCCCCACCTCCCGTTGTGTATCTGCATCCACTGATCAGAGGAACATCCAGCCTTTGGTTTTTTTGGATTGGCTTATTTCACTTAGCATAATATTCTCCAACTCCATCCATTTACCTGCAAATGCCATGATTTTATTCTTCTTTATGGATGAATAATATTTCATCATGTGTATGTACCAGTTTCTTTATCCACTCACCTATTAAAGGGTATCTAGTTTGGTTCCACAATGTAGCTATTGTGAATTGAGCTGCTATAAACTTTGATGTGGCTGTGTCACTATAGTATGCTTATTTTAAGTCCTTTGGGTATAAAACATGGAGTGGGATAACTAGGTCAAGGTGGGTCTATTCAAAATTTTCTGAGGAATCTCCATTCTGCTTTCCAAAGTGTTTGCACCAATCTACATTTCCACCCAAAATGTATGAGTGTACTTTTTCCCCACATCCTCACCAACACTTATTTTCCTTGTATTCTTGATAATTGCCATTCTGACTGCAGTAAGATAATATCTTAGAGCAGTTTTGAGTTGCATTTCTCTAATTGAAAGAGATGATGAAATTTTTTTTACATGTTTATTGATTTCTTGTATTTCTTCTTCAAATTGTCTGTTGAGTTCCTTAGCCCCTTTTATTGGTTGGGATATGTGGCTTTTTTTTTTTTTTTTGGTGTTAAGTTTTTTGAGTTCTTTATATATTGTGGAGATTACTGACTATGAGAGGTGCATGTGGTGAAGATTTTTTCCCATAATGTAGGCACTCTCTTCATGCTACTGATTGTTTTCTTTGCTGAGTAGGTTTTTAATTTGAATCTATTGCATTCATTGATTCTAATTTTACTTCTGTGTGTCAGGGGTCTTGTTAAGGAAGTCAGCTCCTAGGTTAACATAGTGAAGATTTGGTCCTACTTTTTCCTCTATTAGGTGCAGGGTCTCCGTTCCAGTGCCTAAGTCTTTGATCCACTTTGAGTTGATTTTCATGCAGGGTGAGAGAGTTTAATTTCATTTTGTTCCATATGGATTTCCAGTTTTTCAAGCACAATTTGTTGAATAGGCTATCTTTTCTCCAATGTATATTTTTGGCACCTTTGTCTAGTATGAGATAACCATTTTTATGTGCGTTCATTTCTGTGTATTCTATTCTGTACCATTAGTCTACATGTCTATTTTGATGCTAGTACTGTGCCATTTTTGTTACGAATGCTCTGTAGTATAGTTTAAGGTCTGGCATTGTTATGCCTCCTGCTTCATTCTTCTTGGTAAGTGTTGCCTTGGCTATTAAGGGTCTCTTTATTTTTCCAAATGAATTCCATGATAGCTTTTTTGGTTCTGTGAAGAATGTCATTGGAATTTTAACAGGTATCACATTGAATCTGTATATTACTTTCTGCAGTATGGCCATTTTGACAATATTAACACTATCTATCCAGGAGCATGGGAGATCTTTCCATCTTGTAAGATCTTCTTCAAATTCTTTCTTTAGTGTTCTGTAGTTTTCATTGTAGAGGTCTTTGACCTCTTTGGTTAGACTGATTTCCAAGTATTTTATTTTTGTTGAGGCTATTGTTGTAGAGATCTTTTATGTGTTTGGTTAGTCCCAAGTATTTTTTTTTTTTGAGGCTATTGCAAACGGAGTTGTTTTCCTCATTTCTCTTTCAGCTGTTTCATCGCTTGTGTATAAAAATGGTTTAGATTTATGCATGTTGATTTTATAGCCTGCTATTTTGCTGAATTCATTGATGAGGTCTAGAAGTTTTCTGGAGGAGGTTTTTCGATCCTCTAAATGTAGAATCATGTCATCCGCAAATAGTGACAGCTTAAGTTCCTCTTTTCCTATTCGTATCCCTTTAATTTCTTTAGTCTAACTGCTCTGGCTAGAGTTTCAAGGACAATGTTGAATAGAAGTGGTGAAAGAGGACATTCCTGTCTTGTTCCCATTTTTAAAGGGAATGGTTTCAGTTTTTCTCCATTAAGAATGATGTTGGCCATGGGCTTAGCATAAATAGCCTTTACAATGTTCAGGTATGTTCCTACTATCCCTATTTTTTCTAGTGTTTTGAGCATGAAGGGGTGTTGTATTTTGTTGAACGCTTTTTCTGCATCAATTGAAATAACCATATGATTCTTATCCTTAAGTCTATTGACATGATGGATTACGTTTATTGATTTATGGATGTTAAACCATCCTTGCATTCTAGGGATGAACCCCACTGGATGGTGGAGCACAATTTTTTAAATGTTTTTGGATACGATTTGCCAATATTTTGTTAAGGATCTTTGCATCTATATTCATCAAGGATATTGGTTTAACATTTTCTTTCCTTGATGTGTCTTTGCCTGGTTTGGGTATGAGGGTGATATTAGCTTCATAGAATGAGTTTTTTAGGGTACCCTCCTTTTCTATTTCCTGGAATACTTTGAGAAGTATTGGAATGAATTCTTCTTTGAAGGTCTTGTAGAACTCGGCTGAGAATCCATCTGGTCCTGGGCTTTCCTTGGATGGTAGATTTTTAATGGCTTCTTCTATTTCATTGCTTGATATTGATCTGTTTCTGTTTAAATTGTGTATGTCCTCCTGGTTCAGTTTGGGAGGAGCATATGTCTCTAGAAATTTGCCAATATCTTTGGTATTTTCTATTTTATTGGAATACAGATTTTCAAAGTATCTTCTCATTATATTCTGTATCTCAGTAGTGTCTGTCATGATATTTCCTTCTGCATTACGAATTTTAGTAATTTGAGTCTTCCCTCTCCTTCTCTTTGTTAGTGTGGCTAACGGTTTGTCTATTTTGTTTACTTTCTCAAAGAACCAACTTTTTGTTTTGTCAATTTTTTGAATAGTTTCTTTTGTTTCAATTTCATTGATTTCAGCTCTGATTTTAATTATTTCCTCTCTTCTACTACTTTTGCTGTTATTCTGTTCTTCATTTTCTAGGGCATTGAGCTGTAATGTTAGATCATTTACTTGTTGACTTTTCATTCTATTTTGTAATGCGCTCCATGCAATGAATTTTCCTCTTAGAACCGCTTTCATAGTGTCCCAGAGATTTTGATATGTTGTATCATCATTCTCATTGACCTCTAAGAACTTTTTTTATCTCCTCCCTGATGTTTTCTGTTATCCATGTTTCATTCAATAGCATATTATTTAGTCTCCAGGTGATGTAGTAATTTCTGTTTTTTTATTTTGTCATTGATTTCTATTCTCAGAACATTATGATCTGATACAACACAAGGCAGTATCTCTATTTTTTTGCATTTACTAAGGGCTGCTTTATGGCATAACAAATGGTCTATTTTTGAGAAGGTTCCATGTGCTGCTGAGAAGAAAGTGAATCCGCTCGTTGATGGATGGAATATTCCATTTAAGTCTATTAAGTCTAGGGTATTGATTGTGTTATTGAGTTCTATGGTTTCTTTGGTTGGCTTTTGTTTGGAAGATCTATCTAGTGGTGACAGCAGTGCATTAAAGTCACCCAGAATTATTGTGTTGTGGTCTATGTGATTCCTGAAGTTGAGAAGGATTTGTTTGATGTACAGGGATGCACTATTGTTTGGGGCATAAATATTTACTATCATTATGTCTTCCTGATTTATGGTTCCCTTAAGCAGTATGAAATGTCCTTCTTTATCGCTTCTGACTAACTTTGGCTTGAAGTCCACTTTATCTGATATAAGGATGGAAACCCCTGCATTTTTACTGAGTCCATCTGTGTGGTAGGTTTTTTCCCATCCTTTCACCTTTATTCTGTGAATATCTTTTTCTATGAGATGAGTCTCTTGCAAGCAGCATATTGTTGGGTCTTTCATTTTAATCCATTCTGCCAGTGTATGTCTTTTGATTGATGAGTTTAGGCCATTAATATTTAGGGTTATTATTGAGATATGATTTGTATTCCCCATAATTTGGCTGATTTTTGGTTTTTAAGTTGGCTAGGTTTCTCCTTTGAGTGGTTTTCCTCTAAGGTATTTCCTCCCTTGCTGACCTACATTGTTGTTTTTCATTTCCTTCTCATGGAATATTTTGTTGAGAACATTCTGTAGTGCAGGCTTTCTGTTTGAAAATTCTTTTAACTTCTGTTTATCATGGAAGGATTTTATTTCATCTTCATATCTGAAGGTTAGTTTTGCTGGGTATAGGATTCTTGGTTGGCAACCATGTTCTTTCAGAGCTTGAAATATGTTGTTCCAGGCCCTTCTAGCTTTTAGAGTCAGGGTTGAGAAGTCAGCTGCTATCCGTATTGGTGTCCCCCTATATGTAATCTGATGCTTTTCTCTCGCGGCCTTCAAAATCCTATCTTTATTTTGAAATTTAGGCATTTTCATTATAATGTGCCTTGGTGTGGATCTGTTGTGATTTTGTGCATTTGGTGTTCTGTAAGCCTCTTGTATTTGATTTTTCACTTAATTCTTCGGTTTTGGGAAATTTTCTGATATTATTTCATTGAATAGATTTTTCATTTCTTTGGTTTGTATCACTGTGCCTTCCTCATTCCCAATAATTCTTAAATGTGGTCTTTTCATGATATCATAATTCCTGTAGATTCAGTTCATGATTTCTTGCCATATTTTCTCTTTGGTCAGATTTGTTTACAAGATTAAATATTTTGTCTTCACTGTCTGAGGTTCTGTCTTCCAAGTGGTCTAATCTTTTGGTGATGCTTTCCATTGAGTATTTTATTTGGTTTATTGTCTTCTTCATTTCAAGGATTTCCGTTTGGTTTTCTTTGAGATCCAGTTCTTACATGGAATGTTTTCAATTTTTCTACATTTAGAATGATATTAGCCATGGGCTTAGCATATTTAGCTTTTACAATGTTGAGGTATGTTCCTATCTCTAGTTTTTGTAGTGTTTTAAACATGAAGAGGTGCTGTATTTTTGCAAATGCTTTCTTTGCATCTATTGAGATAATCATATGATTCTTGTCTTTAAGTCTATTGAAATGTAATACATTTAATGATTTCCATATGTTGAACTCATCTTAGAATCTGTGTGGTCCTGAGCTTTTCTTGGATGCCAGGCTTTTTAAAATTAATTACCTTATTATTTAATTGTAAACAAATGGGGTACAACTTGTTTCTCTGTTTGTACATGAAGTAGGTGCGTACCATTTGTGTAATCATACATTTACATAGGGTAATGGTGTTTGATCAGTTATTTTTTTCCTTCACCCCCACCCCTCCCACCCCTCTTTTCCCTCTATACAGTCCCCCCTTCCTCCATTCTTGCCTCCCTCCCACCTTCCCATTATGTATCATCATCCACTTATCAACGAGATCATTTATCCTTTGATTTTTTTGAGATTGTCTTATCTCACTTAGCATGATATTCTCTAATTTCTTGGATACCAGGCTTTTGATGTCATCTTCTATTTCTTTGCTTGAAATTTATCTATTTAAATTGTGTATGTCCCTCTGCATCAGTTTGGGAAAATCATATGTGTCTAGAAATTTGTGAATGTCTTCAAGTTTTTGTGTTTTATTTGAATATAACTTTTCAAAGTGGTCTCTAATTATCTTCTGCAGTGTTTGGTGTGATATTTCCTTTTCCATTATGAATTTTAGTAATTTGAGTTTTCTCTTTCTCTTTCTTAGCATGGCTAAGGGTTTATCAATTTTATTTATTTTTTCTAAGATGCAACTTTTTGTTTTGTCAATTTTTTCAATTGTTTCTTTAGATTCAATTTGATTGATTTCAGCTCTGATTTAATTATTTCCTGTCTTCTGCTAATTTTGGTGTTGACTTTTTCTTCCTTTTCTAGGGCTTTAAGATATAATGCAAGGTCATTTATTTGTTGACTTTTTATTCTTTTAAAGTATGAACTCAATATAATGAACTTTTTAACATCCCAGAGAATTTGATATGTTCTATTGGTGTTCTTATTTACCTTTATGTAGTTTTTACTTCCTTGCATTCTTATTTTATCCATTCCTCATTCAGTAGCATGCTATTTATTCTCCAGGTGTTACTAGCTTCTATTTTTTATTTTATCATTGGTTTCTAGATTTATCCCATTATGATCTAATGGAATGCAGTGTAATATTTATATTTTTTTATTTGCTGAGAGTTGCTTTGTGGCATAACATATGGTCTATTTTGGAGAAGAATCCATGTGCTGCTCAGAAGAAAGTGTATTCACACAAGGATGGGTGAAATACTCTATATATGTCCATTAATTAAAATCATTGACTGTACCCTTTAATTCTATAGTTTCTTTGTTTATTTTTTTTTGGGAAGTTTTATTCAGTGATGAGAGAGGTGTGTTAAAGTCACCCAGTATTATTATGTTGTGACCTATTTAGTTCTAGAAATCGAGAAGGGCTTGTTTGATGTATGTAGATACTCCATTGTTTGGGGCACACATATTTATGATGATTATGTCTTGTTGGTGTATGATTCCTTTATGCAGTATGAAATGTCCTTCTATAACCCTTCTGACTAATTTTGGTTTAAAGTCCACTTTGTCTAATATGAGGATGAAAACTCCAGCTTGTTTATGCAGTCAAAGTGAGTGATATGTTTTATCCCAACCTTTCACCTTCAGTCTATGGAGTATTTTCCTAAGAGCCAAATCTCTTGAAGACAGCAAATTGTTGTTTTTTTTTTCTTTAATTCAATCTGCCAGTCTATGTCTTTTGATTGATGAGTTTAGGCCATTAACATTCAGTTTTATTATAGAGATATGATTTATATTCCTGGTCATTTTGGTTTAGTTTTGGTTTTAACTTGACTTAGTTTCTCCATTGATTGAGCTTTCCTTTGTTGTAGTTACACCCTTTGGTGGATCTTATTGTTCTGTTTCATTTTTCTCCTTATGGAATATTTTGCTGAGAATGTTCTGTAGTATAGGATTTCTAGTTGTGAATTCTCTTTTTGTTCATCCTGGAAGGCTTTTATTTCATCTTCAAATCTGAAGCATAATAATTTTGCTGGATATAAAATTCTCAGTTGGTATCCAATTTCTTTCAGAGTTTCATGTATGTTATTCTAGGACCTCCTGGTGTTTGAGGCTCTGAATTGAGAAGTGAACGGAGATTTGAATTGGTTTTCCCCTGTATATAATTTGCATTTATTCTCTCACAGTGTTTCAGATTTTATCCCAATTCTATATGCTAGTCATTCTCATATAATGTGCATTGGTGCAGGTCTGCTCTAATTTTGTACATTTGGGGTCCTGTAAGCCTCTTGTAGTTGATTTTCCATTTCATTCTTTATATTTGGGAAGTTTTCTAATAGTACATCATTGAAAAGATTGTATATTCCTTTGGTTTGTGTTTCTGTGCCTTTGTCTATTCTGATGAGTCTTAAATTTGGGTCTTTTCATGTTATCCCATATTTCTTGGAAGTTCTGTTCATTGTTTCCTACCATCTTCTCTGTGTGGTCAATGTTATTTTCAAGAGTATATATTTCATCTTCATTGTCTGAGTTTCTGTCCTTCAAGTGGTCTAGTCTGTTGGTGACACTTTCCATTGAATTTTTAATTTGGTTTATTGTTTCATTCATTTTGAGGATTTCTTCTTGATTCCTTTTTATAATATCTGCCTCCTTATTGAAAAGATCTTTCATTCCCTGTATTTTCTCTCCAATACCATTCTTTATTTCAACGATCAACCTAACTTTGTACTTTCTAAATTCCTTCTCTGACATTTCTTCTACTGTATTGTCTATCAATTCTATTGTTGAAACATCTTGGTTTGTTCAATGCAGTTTTTTCCCATTGTTTGTGTGTCTTCTCATCTAGCAGTATGGATCTGATGTAGTACAGATTCTAGCCTGTAGTCTTTTAGTGTCCTTGAAAGGTACCTGTTCCTTATCTTAAAGGGGTTGACCAATATTAACAGAATCCAATGCAAACAACATCCCACATTCAACCAAATGAATCCGATTGAGGCTTTTACAATTTTGTCACAATAGACAGAAATGACTTGTTCAATATGAACAGTAGGTTTGCTAAAAGGGTTTACCATATGAAATTATGTACAGTGAGGGAACAGAAGTAGTGTAAGTTGAGATGTTTATGAGGGAGAGGGAGGGAAGATTGAGGTAAAAATTCATAGTGAGAGCAAGGGAGGAATTAATAGATATTGGCACTTAGTATGAGAGAAGTGAGAAAGTGTAGTCAGGGAGACAAGTAGGTGAGAGAAAAAATGGTGCACAGAGTTTGTTTTTGAAGTAAAAATATAAGAATAACCAGAGAAACTGTCATATAATATTCAGGTAAGCCATTTCTCAATAAATTGATGCAATAAAAATATTTGGATTCAAACCAACCTAGATGTCCTTCAATTGATGAATGGATAAAGAAACTGTGGCATAAATATACAATGGAATATTACTCAGCCATAAGGAATGATAAAATTATGGCATTTGCAGGCAAATGGATGAAATTGGAGAATATCATGCTAAGTGAGATAAGCCAATCTCAAAAAACTAAAGGACGAATGATCTTGCTGATAAGCAGATGAAGACATATAATGGGGGTGGGAGGGGTTAGCATTAGGGTTAGGGTTTGGTTTAGGGTTAGGGTTAAGGAGGATGGCAAGAATGGAGGAAGGAAGGACTGTATAGAGGGAAAAGATGGGTGGCAGGGGTGGGGGGGGAAGGAAAAAAATAACAGAATGAATCAAGCAACATTATCCTATGTAAATTTATGATTACACAAATGGTATGCCTTGACTCCATGTACAAACAGAGAAACAACATGTATCCCATTTGTTTAAAATAAAAAAAAATTGGATTTAAAGATGGAGGGTGAGAGGCAAGAAAAAAAAAAAGAAAAAAAAAAAAAAAGAAAAAATAAAAGAAAAAGTAAAGAAAGAAAGAAAAAAGAAAAGTCCCAATGGAAAATTTGATGTGTCCATTGACTTTCAAAAATTTCCACAGCTTCCCTTCTCTGCCACTGGGTGAGGTTGTCTGAAGTTTGATATTAGCTCCAGTTCAGTGGGTGCTGAACCAGTTGGGTGGGTGAGCCAATATCAAGATGCCCTCACACCCTCTTACAGTCTTCCCACCCATTGTAACCGGCCCCTCCCATCCCTGTACACCTTAGGACTCACAGTCAGAGAGAGCCCATTTTTCTCCAGTTTCTTCAACCTCTGCTCCTCCCAGGGAACTGACCCTTGTCTCTGTATTTCCACAGACTTTCCAGACCCAGACTGACCCACATGAACCCAGATGCAATCTGGTGGACCTGGGCTTCACCTTTCCCAAGCCCTGTCTTGCTGCATTTCCAATATCTCAATGCCCTTTCAACTTGCAGTGGGATCCAGTGACATGCTCACACAAAGGAGCAACCATGCAAAGAGGCATCCAGATGTCAACCACTACCACACTTAACAGATTGACCTCAGATGCAACCATGTCTTCAGGTACTTCAACGTATCTCCAGACCCTTGCCTGAGTGCCCAGTCTTAGGTGGCCACACTTTGAGATGGCACCAGCCATGGTGGCAAACATGAAGGACCTGGTTGTTGTCCAAAATAGCAACAGCCATGTGTAACCAATCCTGCATGTACTGTGACAATGAACTTCCAGGAACAGTGGGCAGCAGGTGATTCACTGGTGGTATGTGGGCAGTCTACTGTCTAATGGTGGATCATCAGTGGTGAATGGCAGTGGGCGATGGATAGGTAAAAAGTGGGCGATGGGTAGGCAAGAGGCAATTAAACTGGCAAATGGCGAATGATAGGCAACAGTCAGTGAGTGATCTGCACTCAAAATGCAGGTGATATGCTGGCAGAAAGTGGGTGATTTTGGTGGATGAATAGGATAGATTACAGGGAATCAGTGGGCAGCAATGACTGCCTTGCAGATAAACAGTATTTCATGTTTGAATCCTGAGTTGTAGAGCAACAAGGAATTTCTAATTTCTAATTTCATTCCATTAGGATCTGATAGAACATACGGTAGTACCTCTATCTTTTTGTATTTGCTAAGAGTACATTTGTGGCATAACATATGGTCTGTTTTAGAGAAGGCTCTATGTACTGCTAAGAAGAAAGTGTATTCACTCTCTGTTGGATGGTATATTCAATATATGTCTGTTAAATCTAAATTATTGATTGTGTTGTTGAGATCTCTGGTTTCTTTGTTCAATTTTTCTTTGGAAGATCTGTCCAATGGTGAGAGAGGTGTGTTAAAGTCACCTAATGTTATTGTGTTGTGGTCTATTTGATTCCTTTAATTGAGAAGGATTTGTTTGATGTACATGGGTGAGACATCGTTTGGGGCATAAATATGTATGATTGTTATGTGTTGCTAATTTATGCTTCCCTTAAGCAATATAAAATGTCCTTTTTTATCCTTTCTAACTAATTTTGGCTTGAAGTCCACTTTGTCTGTTATGAGGAAGGATACTCCCACTTTTTTACTGAGTCCATTTGTGTGGTAGGTTTTTTTCCCATCCTTTCTCCTTAGTCTGTGAATATCTTTTTCTGAGTTGAGTCTCTTGAAGGCAGCATATTGTTCGGTCTTTTTTTTTGATCCAATCTGCCATTCTATGTCTTTTGATTGATGAGTTCAGGCCATTAACATTCAGGGTTATTATTGAGATATGATTTGTATTCCTAATTATTTTTGTTTATTTTTGGTTTTTAACTTGACTTGGTTTCTCCTTTATTTGGCTATTCCTTTAGGGTGATTCCTCCCTGTGCTGACTTACATAGTTGTTTTTCATTTCTTCCTCATGGAGTATTTTGCTGAGAATGTTCTGTAGTGCCAACTTTCTTTTTGTAAATTCTTTTAGCTTTTTTTATTGTGGAAGGATTTTATTTTTTCATCAAATATGAAGGTAAGTTTTGCTGGGAATAAGATTCTTGGTTGGCATCCATCTTCTTTTGGACCTTGAAAACTGTTATTCCAGGTCCTTCTAGCTTTTCGGGTCTGTTTTGAGAAATCTACTGATTTCCCCCTGAATGTAATTTGTTTCCCCCTGAATGTAATTTGATTTTTTTGTCTCACAGCCTCTAAAATTCTGTATTTATTTTGTATGTTAGGTATTTTTATTATAATGTGCCTTGTTGTGGTTCTGCTGTAATTTCGTACATTTGATATCCTGTAAGCCTCTTGTATTTGATTTTCTATTTCATTCTTCAGATTTGGAAAATTTTCTGATATTATTTCATTGAATAGATTTTTCATTTCTTTGGTTTGTATCTCTGTGCCTTCCTCATTCCCAATAATTCTTAAATGTGGTCTTTTCATGTTATCATAATTCTTGTAGATTCTGTTCATGATTTCTTGCCCTATTTTCTGTTTGGTCAGCTTTGTTTTCAAGATTAAATATTTTGTCTTCAATGTCTGAGGTTCTGTCTTCCAGGTGTTCTAACCTATTGGTTCTGCTTTCTACGTCGTTTGAAATTGGTTTGTTCCCTTCATTTCAAGGATTTTTTTTTCAGAATATTTATCTCTTTATTGAAATGATCCTTTGCTTCCTGCATTTGCACTTTTAACTGTTAATTGGTATGATCATCCAATGCCTGCAGTTGCTCTCTTATCATTTTAATTATGTACATTCTGAACTCCCTTTCTGACATTTCTTCGGCCATTGGATTTTATTGATGTCACATCTAGGTTTGTTTGGGACACTTTCTTTCCTTGTTTTCTCATATTACTCATGTGTCTTCTCCTCTAGGAGTGCAAACCTGAGGTATTGCAGTTTCCCTCCATAGACTTATAGTGTCCCTGCAGGTTTCCAATACCTCACCTTTAGGTGAGAGATCAATATTAGTAGCACGCCATACCAACAATATGCATCCTTAACTCAAATAGTCCATTTTAATATACTAACCATATTTTCTTAATGTGCCCTGGAAAAATGCTGCTCTTTAATGATTTAATGATACTAACCATATTGTCTTAATAAACAGAGATTATGAGCTTGATTATTATTTACAGCTTAGCCAATGGGTTTGCAATAAGGACCACGATTTCCAATGGTGAACAAAGAGAATGGAGAGGGGTGTAATATATATCATTATTGAGATAAGGAGTGTGTCTATAGAGGCACTATGTCATGGGGTTAGTGAAAGTGGAATTAAAAGAAACTGGATGTTAGCATGTGAAAAGGGAGAAGAGCCTCCAAGGAGACAGATATACAAGAGGAACATAGAGAGAATGATAAAAATATTAATAAAAGAAAAGTAGGAATAATAGTAGGTATAATAGTAACAATCATAATATTGCTACTGATAAAAAATCTACAATAAATCTATATAGTACTATTCAAACCTTCTAGTCTTCTGTAACCTGATATGTGGGAGGAACTTGATAATGCAGTGATCCAAGATGGGTGCTGCCCCTCTATGGATGGTGGCCTATAGGTGGGGTATAATACCTGCCAGTGGGCAGAGGCACCTCGATGTATTCACAGATGGTCAACCACAGCATGTGCACTACACCATGGACTGGGGATGGGCTGGTCTGGGCCTGGTTCTCTGAGACTGGACTCTTGGGCATGGGATTCTTCCCTGGCAGCACTGGGATGGGTCTGGGTCTCTTGGTCTGCCTCCCTGGGGCCTATAGCTGGGTTCTTGTCAGCAATTTTCCTAACTAAATAGGTTGTAAATATCTATGCTTGTCAAATTAAAACAAATACAATGATCTCTTTATGGCACACAGCTTTGTACAGCATTACCTGAGTGATCTAGTAGTGTACATTAGTTCAATGGCATATTAATACATGATTACCAAATAAAATCTCATATTCTAATTTGTTTCTTCTGGGCTAGGAGTTTGGTGTAGTCCCTACCTCCGACCTAAAGTGCAAGCCTGTGTTTCTGTTTGCAATATCATTGCTTGTGTTCAATAATTTTTATTGCATTACATCTGACAAGGACATACTAAATAACCACAGAAGCAGTCCCGTCTGGAAGAGCCATAATTTCTCAAGCCTGTCCCTTTAATTCTCTGAGATTGACTCCTCCTCAGTTCTGTTGAATAAATTTAACCTCTATACTGATGGAGATGGGTGAAGTCCTTCTGTGCATCTTGTTTTTATAGAATATATGACCCAGTTATCTTGGGAGTGAAATAATTGGTACTGATTTTAGAGGAAGTTTGTCTAGGAACACAGCCAGTGTGGAGTTTCCCTTACTTTTATAATGTGAGTTTGGAGGCAGCTCTGATGTAATATGACAAGTAATATGTACATGTAATATGATGTGATATGTAATGGTGAGCCACAGCACACCATTATGAGCATTAGATCTCATTCAAATTCCAGTTCTGACTTCTGTGAGCTGTTCTCACAAAATCTATTTCCCCATTTGTCAAATAGCAAATAATAATCTGTCAATTGGTCCCCAGTTTTTTTGGGGTTGTGGTGCTAAATGCAAATGCTATGTGCATTTTCTTAGTTACATGATGATTTGTGTTTGGTATTTAAAAATGTTTAAGCTGTACTAACTAGTTTATCCTTAGGCACTTGTGATGATAGTTCAGCATTTTAAAATATTAAAATACTTGATTTTCAAAGGCAAATTATCTTACTGTTTGATGAAGTATTACATGTTCAATATTTTTATATAAAATGTGAGATATGCTTATTTCCCCCAAGTCATGAATTTCCAACCAGTCATCAGTCTGAGAATTCAGCATGTGAAGCAATGTTTTGGATCAAATGCTTCATTTTTTCTTAATCCTACCTGCACTTTGGTACCACCAGAAGTTGTGGGCTTGTTTGATCTTTTCCTTGCTTGTTTGTTTTGAAATGCCTGTCTCAGAGTGGATGAACTGGATTTTCAAGGATAGAGGTTTGGAAAGGAGAGTAAGAGTAAACACCTGTTAGTTATTATGTTTATCAGATGACCATTGTACACTTGGAAGAGATCAGAGCTTATCTAGTTGATTGCCTCAGTGGTTTATGTCAAAGGGACATATTCTGATTAACAGGGAGCACTATAAAAGCTTTACATTGATTGCAAGCTCACAGTTCTCTCAGTAGTAGAAGGCTTCAATGGATCCAGTTGTGGTCCTGGTGATCAGTCTCTCCTGTCTGCTTCTCCTCTCACTATGGAGACAGAGATCTGGGAGAGGGAAACTCCCACCAGGACCCATGCCTCTGCCAATTCTAGGGAATATCCTGCAGCTAGATTCTAGAAACATCCCCCAGTCCTTAACTAATGTAAGTATGTCAGTGCTTCTCCAGTGGCTTGTAAAGGGTAAATAAATTAATCTTCCTTTTAATTAAATATATGCATGAGGCAATTTGTTAAATTGTTTCACAGCAAATACTCTGTGGATTTTGGTGTTTCCATTGCTGTTTATACTTTTCCATTGTTAGAGTACTGTAATGAAACAATACATCTGGAATAAAAGAAACATTTTAATTTAATACTTTGATGTCAATATCAAAATGGCAAGTCTGGAGTAACTCCTGTTCTTCATTGTTTCACAGTTATTTGCTGTGATTTTCTATTTTCTGCACATTCTAATTTGTTTGTGATGCTTTTGAGTAAATTTTTAATTGTTTAAGTGTGTCACTCATTTCCAGTTCTATTTTTTTCAATATCTCTATTTCTTTATTGAAATGGTCTTTGAGTCTCTGAATTGTCTCTCTTAATTCATGCCTTAGGGCTTCCTGTAGTTTATTGAATATTTTAAGGATCATTTGCCATCTTTCTTTGAAATTTCACACCCGTTCCCAACTGTGGAATACTTTTAGGGGGGATCATGAATTTGGGGGGAAGATTCCCTTGTTTCCTGAAGTTTTTGGAGATCTTGGACTTGGAGTTCAATTGAGATGGACTCCCCTTTCCCTTTTATAGCAATGTCCTTTTGCGTGTAGTTATCTCTTCTGTTTTGGTATTTCTCCACGTTTTTGATATATGAGTAGTTTCAGGGGTGTGACCTGAAGTTTTCCTCTGGTGGATCTTCCTTGGGGCCTGGTTGTTGGTTTCAGCTTTTTTTCTCCTCAAGTCTTTGTTTCCAAGTAATTATGAGGCTGAGGTGGTGCTAGAAAATGTGTGGGGTGAGATTCCTTGTTATTGGGTTGAATTAGGAGTGTTGCTTCTGAAGGGGATGTCTAATCTGTGAACCTGCAGTGACCTACTCACTTTCCAACCCCACTGAGAGGAAGTGGTGGACCAGGAACAGCACTAGTGTTATCCACAGATTATAGCCTTAAGAAAAATGTCCAGTATCTATTTTGACATCTGGAACAGTAATTGTCAGCTATAGAGAAATGGTGGGATCAGCAATAAAAAACTGAGTGAGATCAGAAGGGATCTAAAACATTGTGTTAATAATCATGACAGCATGAATGAGGTAGGAATTGCATAAAGTATATTTTTTTCTCTATTTAATGAAATTGCAGTTTTTTGTTTTTTAAGTGGAGAGAAAGTAGACTAGAAAGGCCTGAGGAAGTTTGAAATGTAAAAGTGGACTGGTGAGGGTTAAGATATTCACAAATGTTGACTTTAAACAAAAGGAATAAAAATTAACTGTAAATAGTTTACATATACCAAGAGGTAGAGGGAACAAAAATTTGCAGTGTTATTGGGAGAATGGAATGAAGAAGGGGCACTAAGAAGGAGGAAAACTGAGGAAAAGCAAACAAGCAAATGTAAGATCAATACATTTCAACCATGCATATTCATACACCCCTTTTATGTCAAACCAAGTCCAAATAATAAACATCTGCAGAAGAAAGCAGTAGACACGAAAGCAAAATTATATGAATACTATATTATACTGCTAGTTATCATGAGCAGTTCTGCCTCCTCAAATTTTGAAGTTTGAATATTAGAGAGTATTCCAAGTTAAGCATAGAGAGAAGGTTTTATTTAAAGGTAGTATCACAGACTTATCCTGGGAGGGAGAAGAGGGCCATGGCCAATATTCTGGTATCCCAAGAAGTAAGAGTGCCTTGCTTCTTTTATAGACTGAAGTTTCCTTTGTTCTCCTGCTCTCTCCACCCTTATCTCTCCTTCTGCCTATGTGACTATGCCCAGGAGATGCAGGTGGAATGGCCAAAAGGTGAGAAACAGAAGGCCAGGGGAAGGGCCAAGTGGAATGATCCAGGCAAGAAGCAGCACAGGGGGCATTAATTAACAACTCCCTCCCTGCAATTTTTTGGGAGGGATAGTATAGGCAGGTAACCTTGGTAATCAAAGGGCTATGGGCACATTTACATTCCAATCACCCAGGGGTGGTCTGCAACTTACAGGATATAAATGGCCTCCATTTTCTTGATTTGACCCAAACACCTATCTATCCTAACTGACTGTCTTTAATTCTGGTTTCATATACACATATTGTACCATTTGTGCTTTGAAAACTGACACCCCCCCCACACACACATACACTAACCTTTAACAATGGAAAGAAGTAAAATATAATAAAATACAATGAAATGATATTTGAAAAAAAATTATGTATTTTTTGTTTTAAATATACATGACAGTAGAGTGTACTTTGATTTATTTTACATACTTTGAGGACATTCCATTGCAATTAATATCCTATTTTTGTGGTTGTACATAATGTGGAGTTATACTGCTTGTGTATTCATTTAAGAGCAAAGGAAAGTTACTTCTGATTCATTCCACTGTCTTTTCCTTTATTCCCCTTTGTCTAATCTAATGACCTTCTATTCTTCTGCTACATTTCCTTCCTTGTTGTGGGTTAACATCCACATATCAGAAAATGTTTGGCTTTTGTGTTTTTGGTACTGGCTTATTCCACTTAGCATGATATTGTCCAGTTCCTCCATTTACAGACAAATGCCATGATTTCATTCTTCTTTATGGCTGAGCAATGTTCAAATTATTGTATACACATCACGTTTTCTTAATTCACTGATCTGTTGAAGGACACCTACTTTGGTTCTATAGCTTGGCTATTGTGAATTAAGCTGATATAAACATTGTTGTGACTGTGTAACTGCTGTATGCTGACTTTAATTGCTTTGGGTATAAAACAAAGAGCCAGATAACTGGGTTAAATGGTGGTTCCACTCCAAGTTTTTGAGGGAAAAATGCTTTACACCATGACTGCCCAAATTTGCAGTACTACCATCAATGTATGAATGAACATATTACCTCACATCCTCACCAACATTTATTGTTACTTGTATTCTACTCATTGCCATTCTGATGGAGTGATTTTCTAATTGCTAGAGATGTTCAGCTTTTTATATATTATTGATCATTCATATTTCTTCTGGGAAATACACATTAATTTCCTTTGCCCATTATTGATTGTGTTATTGAGTTTTAGATGTTTATTATTTTTGAGATCTTTAACTTTTTATTTTCTATTTAACTTTTATTTATTTAATTTTTTATTAATTTTTTGACAGTGACAAAATATTTTCTTAATTTTTTTTCATACTTATATACAAGGTAATAATATCTGTCTCAACCTAGCACCTTCCATCTGTACTCACCCCATATCTCTGCTCACGTCCCTCTGTACAATTCAAAGGAGCAAATAGTATATTTAAATGGGGTGTACATGGAAGAAAAAGTAGGAGAAATATTCAAGAGAAATAATGGCCCTTTTCCAACCGAAGTGGTCCTAATATGTTGGTAGGGATGTATTCTCATTCTTCATTTTTGTTTTTTGCTTTGTAATTCTGAGGTCAAGGTTTGGGGGTTGTTAAGCCAAACCTATTTGCATTCCTCACTTAGCCAAATGCCAGACATTGTGGTTATGAGCCCATTTGATGCAGTATCTCTCAGCTTCCATTTTTCTGTCATAAGGTGGGATCGAGTGAGTATTGCTGACAAATTGCATATTCCTGTAGTAGAAGTGGTGCCGAGTTTTACTTGGTCCTTCTACTACTTGCCACAACATGGAATGGGCCTGGAGGACTTTATAATGAGGAAAATGGCCACACAGAAGACCTAGACTACATGATCTCACTTACATGTGGAATCTTACAAAACAAAGTAGAACGCCCCAAACTCTTAGTAATAGAGAGTAGCATGGTGGTTGTTGGTGGATGGGCTGCGGGAGAAAAGGTGAGATGTTGTTCCAAGGGTGCAAACATTCAGATACTAAGCAAACAAGCACTGGAGACCTAAGACACAACATCGTGTCTACAATAAATGATAATGATCTTACACCTGAAATTTACCAATGTGTTTTCACCACCACACACATGAATATGTTAATACTGAGGCAATGTCCATATTAATTAACTTGACTGTGGGAATCAATTTGCAATGTCTATGTAAATCAAAATATCACATTTTACACTCTAATTATATAAATTTTCAATCATACCCCAATGAAGCCATTAATAAAAATAAAAAATATGGCCTGGGAACCAGCATAATCACGAGAAGGAAAGTATTAACCATTCAGGGTCCTGACTAGGGTAACAGAATCCTTGCGGGTTTTGCATGAAACTTCAGTCTGTAGTCTATGAACTGCTGCTGGGGGAGAGAAACTGATATGCTGCATGGACTGGAGCTGTGTACCTGGTACTCTCTCCTTTGCTGTGTTGGTGATACCTGTGGTTTCGACATATGAGTATTAAGATCTTCTGGGGTCATCATTAAAAATGTAGACTCCCAGTAGTCATAATGGGCTTATTCAGTCAAAATCTCTATGAAAAAGACCTGCTAAGGACCCAGAAGAATTCAGCTGGGTATCTGCACAAAGGTGGATAAGCACTGGGGACTGACTTATTGTTCAATTGTCAGAAGGTGACAAAATAAAAGTTCAAACTATGTCTTCCGTTCAGTATTTATGGTACACTACAAATGAGTTTGTAACTCTCAGGCTTCATTTCCCTCTTTCATGTAAACAGGACAAATAAGTCTCATAAAGCATTGATGTGAGGATTAATTCTAATGTAGTTATGAATTTCTAAGCCAGGCATGGAACCTCATAGATCATCCATAAGTGGCAGCTATGATTGCCATCCATTTGTGAACAAAATTCAGAAATATTTGAAGATACTTGTGGGACAATAAAATAGAACAAATATAATGAGAATAGTCTGAATGACAGTTTGGTTCATTCCAAACATGTAGATTAAATGCTGATCTCATTCAGCTAATATTTGCATTTTCTTTCCCATTCTAGTTGTCCAAAGTCTTTGGTCCTGTGTTCACTGTGTATTTGGGTATGAGACCCACTGTGGTGTTGCATGGCTATGAAGCTGTGAAGGAAGCCCTGATTGATCATGGAGAAGTATTTTCTGGAAGAGGCGGTTTCCCAATTGGTGATAAAATTACTAAAGGATTTGGTAAGTGGTGTGTGCATGTGAAGTGGGTGAGCAATGGTCATGGTGATGAGGAGAATGAAAAGAGAAAGACAGGTTGAGCTTGACCGTCCCTGAGACTGCCACTCATTAATTCCACTACCCTCACCTGGGATATCCCTCCTAGATCTTCTTTCTCTCTTTAGGAGTCGCTTTCAGTAATGGAAAGAGATGGAGAGAGATGAGGCGCTTCTCACTCATGACTCTGCGCAATTTGGGATGGGGAAGAGGAGCATTGAGGACCGCATTCAAGAAGAAGCCCGCTGCCTTGTGGAGGAGTTGAGGAAAACCAAGTGTGAGTGACACATCATATCAACACCTATTGTTGATTGTATTCTTGATAATTCCCATTGTAATTGGGGTGAGATGGAATCTTAGGGAAGTTTTGATTTGAATTTGTCTTATTACTAGTGATGCCGAACACTTTTTCAAATATCCGTTGATTGCTTGTAGATCTTCTTCTGTGAAGCGTCTGTTCATTTCCTTCGCCCATTTGTTGATTGGGTTATTTGAATTCTTGGTGTGGAGTTTTTTGAGTTATTTATAGATTCTGGAAATCAGCACTCTATCTCCCACTCTGTAGGCTCTCTCTTCACATTACTGATAGTTTCCTTTGCTGAGAGAAAGCTTTTTAGTTTGAATCTATCCCAGTTATTGATTCTTGCTTTTTTTTCTTGTGCTATGGGAGTCCTGTTAAGGAAGTCTGATCGTAAGCTGACATGTTGAAGATTTGGACTGATTTTCTTCTGTAAGATGCAAGGTCTCTGGTCTGATTCCAAGGTCCTTCATCCATTTTGAGTTGAGTTTTGTGCAGAGTGAGAGATAGGGGTTTCGATTCATTCTGCTGCATATGGTTTTCCAGTTTTCCCATCACCATTTGTTGAACAGGATGTCTGTTCTCCATTGCAAATTTTGGCACCTTTGTCTAGTATGGGAAAATTGTATTTGTATAGTTTTGTGTCCATGTCCTCTATTGTGTACCATTGATCTGTCTATTTTGGTGCCAATGCCATGCCATTTTTGTTACTATTGCTTTGTAGTATATTTGATGTTTTGGTATTGTGATACCCCCTGCTTCACTCTTCCTGCTAAGAATTGCTTTAGCTGTTCTGGGTCTCTTATTCTTCCAGATGAATTTCATGATTCTTTGTTCTATTTCTGTGAGGTACATCATTGGGATTTTAATTGGAATAGCATTGAATCTGTATAGCACTTTTGGTAGTATGGCCATTTTGACAAAATTCATTCTGCCTATCCAAGAATATGGGAGATCTTTCCATCTTCTAAGATTTTCTTTCTTTCTTTAGTGTTCAGCAATTCTCATTGTAGAGATCTTTCACCTCTTTTGTTAGATTGATTCCCAAGTATTTTTTTTTTTTCGAGGCTGTTGTGAATGGGGTAGTTTTCCTAACTTCTCTTCTGAAGATTCATCACTTATGTATATAAAATGCATTAGATTTATGAGCATTGATCTTATATCCTGCTACTTTACTGAATTCACTTATGAGTTCCAGAAGATTCGTGGTGGAATTTACTGGTTGCTCTAATTATATAATCAAGTCATCAGCAAATAGGGATACTTTGAGTCTTCTTTTCCTATTTATCCCTTTAATTTCTTTGGATGTCTAATTGCTCTGGCTAGTGTTTGAAGAACAATGTTGAATAGAAGTGGGATGAAAGAGGGGCATACCTGCCTTGTTCCATATTTTAGGGGGAATGCTTTCAGTTTTTCACCATTTAGAATGATATTAGCCATGCTCTTATCATAGATAGCCTTTACAACATTAAGGAATTTTCCCATGATCTGTATTTTTTTCTAGTATTTTGGACATGAATGGGTGCTGTATTTTATCAACTACTTTTTTCTGTGTCTATCGAAATATCAGGTGATTCCGGACTTTAAGTCCATTGATATTGTGAATTACATTTATTGATTTCGGATGTTGAACCAACCTTGCATCCCTGGATTAACCCACTTGATCATAGTGTACAACTTTTTATGTTTTTTTGTATGCGATTTGCTAAAATTTTGTTGAGAATTTTTGCATCAATGTTCATTAAGGATATTAGTCTGAAATTTATTTCCCTTGATGTGCCTCTGTATGTTATAGGTATCAGGGTGATATTGGCCTCATGGAGTGAGTTTGGAAGGGTTCCCTCCTCTTCTAATTCATGGAATACATTGAGGAGTATTGAAATGAGCTCTTCTTTAAGGGTGTTGTAGAACTTGGCTGAGAACCCATCTGGTCCTGGATCTTTCTTTGTTGGTAGGCTTTTGATGACTTCTTCTATTACATTACTTAAAATTGATCTATTTAAATTGTGTATGTCCTCCTGGTTCAGTTTAGGTAATTCATATGTGTCTATATACCTGTTTATGTCTTTGAGATTTTCTATGTTGTTGGAGTATAGATTTTCAAGATAGTTTCTGATTATGTTTGTATTTTAGTCGTGTCTGTCATGATATTTCCTTGTTCATTCCAAATT